>NC_085996.1:40596133-40618633 GCF_030014385.1 Trichomycterus rosablanca
CCTGATCTGTTTAGGTCACGTACAGAAGCTCCTGAGAACCGAATATCCTGTAACGGAGCCCAACGTCAGAGACGAAACATCTAAACCCGGGAAATATATAAACAGTTCACGGCTTTAATGATGCTACCTGCTGCAGACTAACAATCGAGCTCATTCTACAGTACTGCTCTACATTTATAATTATATCATTCGGAAGATAAAGAAAAAGAGCTACAGTGCTACAGTGATACAAAAAGAGGAACTAACTACGACTGAACTGGGAGAAAACGGAAAAATAAAAAGCCACACACAAAGAATCGCGTACGTTTAGATAAAATGGTGAATAATTAGTGATAGATCATCGTTATTTTCTGCGTCTGAATCCAGCAGGACCTCCCGGAGCAATAGATCATCAGTGATCAGCGCTGATAATGAGACTCCCCGGAATCACTACACTGACATGGAGGCAGAGATTCAACCTGAAATAATAACCTCCTGGTTGGCTAATTCAGATGGGGGGGAAGGGGGGGGGGGGGGGGGGGGGGTTGAATCCCATTGTGGAGCACATGGATTATTTACCTGGATCATTTCACTGTAGGTTTGTAACCCACTGACCAACACAGACGTGATTATGTTGGTGTTTTTTCTTGTTTTTATCATTCACAGCAGATCTTTATCTCATGTACATGTGATCAAGTAAATAAATGATTTATTACTGAATTATAATTATATATTTTTATATATTTCCATTATCTCATCATCTCTCACAGTCTTGAACCACTTGTAGTCCCCGTCCACTGACATTTCTACTTTTCAGATAGACGAATCAAATACGTGTTTGTTCTCAAAGACCCGCCCTAGATTATAGGTAGTTCACAAGAGATCTCTTATATGCTCACAGCCTTTAGCCTTTAGCCTATTCTCTGAACTCTCAGAGAAAAACCCAAAAGTTCTTATAAAAGTGCTTAAAAACAGATAAATCTAGTCTGAATGAGTGTTGGAGTGTATGAGTGTTGGGGTGTTGGAGTGTATGAGTGTTGGGTTGTTGGAGTGTATGAGTGTTGGGGTGTTGGAGTGTATGAGTGTTGGAGTGTATGAGTGTATGAGTTTTGGAGTGTATGAGTGTTGGGGTGTATGAGTGTTGGAGTGTATGAGTGTTGGAGTGTATGAGTGTATGAGTGTTGGAGTGTATGAGTGTTGGGGTGTATGAGTGTTGGAGTGTATGAGTGTTGGAGTGTTGGAGTGTATGAGTGTTGGAGTGTATGAGTGTTGGGGTGTATGAGTGTTGGAGTGTATGGGTGTTGGAGTGTATGAGTGTATGAGTGTTGGGGTGTATGAGTGTTGGAGTGTATGAGTGTTGGAGTGTATGAGTGTTGGAGTGTATGAGTGTATGAGTGTTGGAGTGTATGAGTGTTGGGGTGTATGAGTGTTGGAGTGTATGAGTGTTGGGGTGTATGAGTGTTGGAGTGTATGAGCGTTGGGGTGTATGAGTGTTGAGTGTATGAGTGTTGGGGTGTATGAGTGTTGGAGTGTATGAGTGTTGGGGTGTATGAGTGTTGGAGTGTTGGGGTGTATGAGTGTTGGAGTGTATGAGTGTTGGAGTGTATGAGTGTTGGGGTGTATGAGTGTTGGAGTGTATGAGTGATTGGGTGTTGGAGTGTATGAGTGTTGGGGTGTATGAGTGTTGGAGTGTTGGGGTGTATGAGTGTTGGGGTGTATGAGTGTTGGAGTGTATGAGTGTTGGAGTGTATGAGTGTTGGGGTGTATGAGTGTTGGAGTGTATGAGTGCTGAGGTGTATGAGTGTTGGGGTGTATGAGTGTTGGAGTCTATGAGTGTTGGAGTGTATGAGTGTTGGAGTGTATGAGTGTTGGAGTGTATGAGTGTTGGAGTGTATGAGTGTTGGAGTGTATGAGTGTTGGGGTGTATGAGTGTTGGAGTGTATGAGTGTTGGAGTGTATGAGTGTATGAGTGTTGGAGTGTATGAGTGTTGGAGTGTATGAGTGTTGCGGTGTATGAGTGTTGGAGTGTTGGAGTGTATGAGTGTTGAAGTGTATGAGTGTTGGGGTGTATGAGTGTTGGAGTGTATGAGTGTTGGAGTGTATGAGTGTATGAGTGTTGGAGTGTATGAGTGTTGGAGTGTATGAGTGTTGGAGTGTATGAGTGTTGGGGTGTATGAGTGTTGGAGTGTATGAGTGTTGGAGTGTATGAGTGTATGAGTGTTGGAGTGTATGAGTGTTGGAGTGTATGAGTGTTGCGGTGTATGAGTGTTGGGGTGTTGGAGTGTATGAGTGTTGGAGTGTATGAGTGTATGAGTTTTGGAGTGTATGAGTGTTGGGGTGTATGAGTGTTGGAGTGTATGAGTGTTGGAGTGTATGAGTGTATGAGTGTTGGAGTGTATGAGTGTTGGGGTGTATGAGTGTTGGAGTGTATGAGTGTTGGAGTGTTGGAGTGTATGAGTGTTGGAGTGTATGAGTGTTGGGGTGTATGAGTGTTGGAGTGTATGGGTGTTGGAGTGTATAAGTGTATGAGTGTTGGGGTGTATGAGTGTTGGAGTGTATGAGTGTTGGAGTGTATGAGTGTTGGAGTGTATGAGTGTATGAGTGTTGGAGTGTATGAGTGTTGGGGTGTATGAGTGTTGGAGTGTATGAGTGTTGGGGTGTATGAGTGTTGGAGTGTATGAGTGTTGGGGTGTTGGAGTGTATGAGCGTTGGGGTGTATGAGTGTTGAGTGTATGAGTGTTGGGGTGTATGAGTGTTGGAGTGTATGAGTGTTGGGGTGTATGAGTGTTGGAGTGTTGGGGTGTATGAGTGTTGGAGTGTATGAGTGTTGGAGTGTATGAGTGTTGGGGTGTATGAGTGTTGGAGTGTATGAGTGATTGGGTGTTGGAGTGTATGAGTGTTGGGGTGTATGAGTGTTGGAGTGTTGGGGTGTATGAGTGTTGGGGTGTATGAGTGTTGGAGTGTATGAGTGTTGGAGTGTATGAGTGTTGGGGTGTATGAGTGTTGGGATGTATGAGTGTTGGAGTGTATGAGTGCTGAGGTGTATGAGTGTTGGGGTGTATGAGTGTTGGAGTCTATGAGTGTTGGAGTGTATGAGTGTTGGAGTGTATGAGTGTTGGAGTGTATGAGTGTTGGAGTGTTGGAGTGTATGAGTGTTGGAGTGTATGAGTGTTGGGGTGTATGAGTGTTGGAGTGTATGAGTGTATGAGTGTTGGAGTGTATGAGTGTTGGGGTGTATGAGTGTTGGAGTGTATGAGTGTTGCGGTGTATGAGTGTTGGAGTGTTGGAGTGTATGAGTGTTGAAGTGTATGAGTGTTGGGGTGTATGAGTGTTGGAGTGTTGGGGTGTATGAGTGTTGGGGTGTATGAGTGTTGGAGTGTATGAGTGTTGGGGTGTTGGAGTGTATGAGCGTTGGGGTGTATGAGTGTTGAGTGTATGAGTGTTGGGGTGTATGAGTGTTGGAGTGTTGGGGTGTATGAGTGTTGGAGTGTATGAGTGTTGGAGTGTATGAGTGTTGGGGTGTATGAGTGTTGGAGTGTATGAGTGATTGGGTGTTGGAGTGTATGAGTGTTGGGGTGTATGAGTGTTGGAGTGTTGGGGTGTATGAGTGTTGGAGTGTATGAGTGTTGGAGTGTATGAGTGTTGGGGTGTATGAGTGTTGGGGTGTATGAGTGTTGGAGTGTATGAGTGTTGGAGTGTATGAGTGTTGGAGTGTATGAGTGCTGGGGTGTATGAGTGTTGGGGTGTATGAGTGTTGGAGTCTATGAGTGTTGGAGTGTATGAGTGTTGGAGTGTATGAGTGTTGGAGTGTATGAGTGTTGGAGTGTTGGGGTGTATGAGTGTTGGGGTGTATGAGTGTTGGAGTGTATGAGTGTTGGAGTGTATGAGTGTTGGAGTGTATGAGTGCTGGGGTGTATGAGTGTTGGAGTGTATGAGTGTTGGAGTGTAGGAGTGTTGGGGTGTTGGAGTGTATGAGTGTTGGGGTGTTGGAGTGTATGAGTGTTGGGGTGTTGGAGTGTATGAGTGTTGGGGTGTTGGAGTGTATGAGTGTTGGGGTGTTGGAGTGTATGAGTGTTGGAGTGTATGAGTGTTGGGGTGTTGGAGTGTATGAGTGTTGGGGTGTTGGAGTGTATGAGTGTTGGAGTGTATGAGTGTTGGGGTGTTGGAGTGTATGAGTGTTGGAGTGTATGAGTGTTGGGGTGTTGGAATGTACAGTGTATCACAAAAGTGAGTACACCCCTCACATTTCTGCAAATATTTCATTATATCTTTTCATGGGACAACACTATAGACATGAAACTTGGATATAACTTAGAGTAGTCAGTGTACAGCTTGTATAGCAGTGTAGATTTACTGTCTTCTGAAAATAACTCAACACACAGCCATTAATGTCTAAATAGCTGGCAACATAAGTGAGTACACCCCACAGTGAACATGTCCAAATTGTGCCCAAATGTGTCGTTGTCCCTCCCTGGTGTCATGTGTCAAAGTCCCAGGTGTAAATGGGGAGCAGCGCTGTTAAATTTGGTGTTTTGGGTACAATTCTCTCATACTGGCCACTGGATATTCAACATGGCACCTCATGGCAAAGAACTCTCTGAGGATGTGAGAAATAGAATTGTTGCTCTCCACAAAGATGGCCTGGGCTATAAGAAGATTGCTAACACCCTGAAACTGAGCTACAGCATGGTGGCCAAGGTCATACAGCGGTTTTCCAGGACAGGTTCCACTCGGAACAGGCTTCGCCAGGGTCGACCAAAGAAGTCGAGTCCACGTGTTCGGCGTCATATCCAGAGGTTGGCTTTAAAAAATAGACACATGAGTGCTGCCAGCATCGCTGCAGAGGTTGAAGACGTGGGAGGTCAGCCTGTCAGTGCTCAGATCATACGCCGCACACTGCATCAACTTGGTCTGCATGGTCGTCATCCCAGAAGGAAGCTGACGCACAAGAAAGCCCGCAAACAGTTTGCTGAAGACAAGCAGTCCAAGAACATGGATTACTGGAATGCCCTGTGGTCTGACGAGACCAAGATAAACTTGTTTGGCTCAGATGGTGTCCAGCATGTGTGGCGGCGCCCTGGTGAGAAGTACCAAGACAACTGTATCTTGCCTACAGTCAAGCATGGTGGTGGTAGCATCATGGTCTTGGGCTGCATGAGTGTTGCTGCCACTGGGGAGCTGCAGTTCATTGAGGGAAACATGAATTCCAACATGTACTGTGACATTCTGAAACAGAGCATGATCCCCTCCCTTCGAAAACTGGGCCTCATGGCAGTTTTCCAACAGGATAACGACCCCAAACACAACCTCCAAGATGACAACTGCCTTGCTGAGGAAGCTGAAGGTAAAGGTGATGGACTAAACCCAATTGAGCACCTGTGGCGCATCCTCAAGTGGAAGGTGGAGGAGTTCAAGGTGTCTAACATCCACCAGCTCCGTGATGTCATCATGGAGGAGTGGAAGAGGATTCCAGTAGCAACCTGTGCAGCTCTGGTGAATTCCATGCCCAGGAGGGTTAAGGCAGTGCTGGATAATAATGGTGGTCACACAAAATATTGACATTTTGGGCACAATTTGGACATGTTCACTGTGGGGTGTACTCACTTATGTTGCAGCTATTTAGACATTAATGGCTGTGTGTTGAGTTATTTTCAGAAGACAGTAAATCTACACTGCTATACAAGTTGTACACTGACTACTCTAAGTTATATCCAAGTTTTATTTCTATAGTGTTGTCCCATGAAAAGATATAATAAAATATTTGCAGAAATGTGAGGGGTGTACTCACTTTTGTGATACACTGTATGAGTGTTGGAGTGTTGGAGTGTATGAGTGTTGGGGTGTTGGAGTGTATGAGTGTTGGAGTGTATGAGTGTTGGAGTGTATGAGTGTTGGGGTGTATGAGTGTATGAGTGTTGGGGTGTTGGAGTGTATGAGTGTTGGGGTGTTGGAGTGTATGAGTGTTGGGGTGTTGGAGTGTATGAGTGTTGGGGTGTTGGAGTGTATGAGTGTTGGAGTGTATGAGTGTTGGAGTGTATGAGTGTTGGGGTGTTGGCGTGTATGAGTGTTGGAGTGTATGAGTGTTGAAGTGTATGAGTGTTGGGGTGTTGGAGTGTATGAGTGTTGGAGTGTATGAGTGTATGAGTGTTGGAGTGTATGAGTGTTGGGGTGTTGGAGTGTATGAGTGTTGGAGTGTATGAGTGTTGGGGTGTTGGAGTGTATGAGTGTTGGGGAGTTGGATTGTGTGAGTGTTGGAGTGTATGAGTGTTGGGGAGTTGGAGTGTATGAGTGTTGGAGTGTATGAGTGTTGGGGTGTTGGAGTGTATGAGTGTTGGAGTGTATGAGTGTTGGGGTGTTGGAGTGTATGAGTGTTGGGGAGTTGGATTGTGTGAGTGTTGGGGTGTATGAGTGTTGGAGTGTATGAGTGTTGGAGTGTATGAGTGTTGGAGTGTTGGGGTGTATGAGTGTTGGGGTGTATGAGTGTTGGAGTGTATGAGTGTTGGAGTGTATGAGTGTTGGAGTGTATGAGTGCTGGGGTGTATGAGTGTTGGAGTGTATGAGTGTTGGAGTGTAGGAGTGTTGGGGTGTATGAGTGTATGAGTGTTGGGGTGTTGGAGTGTATGAGTGTTGGGGTGTTGGAGTGTATGAGTTTTGGGGTGTTGGAGTGTATGAGTGTTGGAGTGTATGAGTGTTGGGGTGTTGGAGTGTATGAGTGTTGGGGTGTTGGAGTGTATGAGTGTTGGAGTGTATGAGTGTTGGGGTGTTGGAGTGTATGAGTGTTTTGGTGTTGGAGTGTATGAGTGTTGGAGTGTATGAGTGTTGGGGTGTTGGAGTGTATGAGTGTTGGAGTGTATGAGTGTTGGGGTGTTGGAATGTATGAGTGTTGGAGTGTATGAGTGCTGGGGTGTATGAGTGTTGGAGTGTATGAGTGTTGGAGTGTAGGAGTGTTGGGGTGTATGAGTGTATGAGTGTTGGGGTGTTGGAGTGTATGAGTTTTGGGGTGTTGGAGTGTTTGAGTGTTGGAGTGTATGAGTGTTGGGGTGTTGGAGTGTATGAGTGTTGGGGTGTTGGAGTGTATGAGTGTTGGGGTGTTGGAGTGTATGAGTGTATGAGTGTTGGAGTGTATGAGTGTTGGGGAGTTGGAGTGTGTGAGTGTTGGAGTGTATGAGTGTTGGGGTGTTGGAGTGTATGAGTGTTGGGGTGTTGGAGTGTATGAGTGTTGGAGTGTATGAGTGTTGGGGTGTTGGAGTGTATGAGTGTATGAGTGTTGGAGTGTATGAGTGTTGGGGAGTTGGAGTGTGTGAGTGTTGGAGTGTATGAGTGTTGGGGAGTTGGAGTGTATGAGTGTTGGAGTGTATGAGTGTTGGTGTTGGAGTGTATGAGTGTTGGATGTTTTGGGATGTTTGGGGTTCTGTCCTGTCTCTCACATGCACTTCAGTTCTCGGTTCCTCAGTAACTGCAGGACTCACAGTCGCTCCGCATACTAATGACCTTCAGCTTTTCTTCACACGGTTCCTCCAGCGTCCAGCACAGTGATTAATGTTTGTCCTTCAAACACTGGAGCAGTTTAATCACACATCAGCTCTCCAGGACTCCAGGATTCTGCTTCCGCTCGGTTTACGTCCCAGACAGAACCGAGATCTGATCTGATGATTCTACCTCGTCCTTCAGCCTCTGTTTCTTTGGGTAGTCTACAAAAACCAGGGCCAGTAACCATGAACTGACCAATCTGGGGGGCCAATCTACTGGGCGGGGGGGGGGGGGGGGATTTATCCACTGATAAATCATCAGTGGAATCTGATGATTTATAATGTTTACATCAGTGTTGTAGTAGAACGTTGTAGCTTAGTGATTAAGATACTGCACTAGTAATCACAAGATCGCTGGTTCAAGCCTCACCACTGCCAGGTTGCCACTGTTGGGCCCTTGAGCAAGGCCCCTAACCCTCACTTGCTTAGACTGTATACTGTAACTGTACTGTAAGTCGCTTTGAATAAAAGTGTGAATACTGATTACAGCGTTTATGAAAACTCGCTTTTATTTTGCGATTCATGGCTCCTGGATCACAGTCGACATTCCAGTTTATCACAAACCAGTTGGATGGGGTTGAGCTCAGGGCTTGAGGTCTTTTTAGCAATGTTATGCTATGCTAAAACATAAAACCCAGCCATAATAAAGCACATCCACACAATTTCCTGACTGCTCAGGAGTCCAACAGTGTGATTCAGCATGACCGCTGATATTGTACATGATCATCCAAGGCTTGTGTAGATCTGCCTAGCTTTGGAAAGCCAATCAGGAAGCTCCAGATAAACGTGCTTTAGCTGACGTTGCTTCCAGAACTTGCTGAGCTGTTGTTGCTCCTAGACACCCCTGGTTCACAATAACACTCGAGCTGCAGGAGGGCGGAAATCTGACAAGCATGTCAACAATGCGGCCCTATATAATGCACCACATGGACAGTGACTGAACTCTTCATTCAGACTCACTGTACAGTCAGTGATTGACTACAGAAGCCGGTTTTCCTCTCAGGTTCCAGGTTTGTGCCACACCGGCTGCTTCGTTCTGTTCTGTTTATTAGAAGAATGTGATGATTAGCAGCGTTTACTATTTTTAGGTTGTTTCCCCCCGGTGAGGAGCGAGGAGTGGGCTCGGGTTCGACCGGGTGAATAATGCCACGGCGTTTATTCCTGTGCCCATGCCAGGCGCTCTGCATCTCCTAACCTGAAGCTGCTTCTCATTACGGCTGATACGTTTGGGCTCAGTGTTGCTGAAATCAAATCCTGTTAAGATCTTTACAGATGCTGTGGCTGGAGAACCCGGAGCCAAGAGTGGAGTTTGTGTAGGTAAACACGCCCAGCTGCTACAGATATACACATTTATTATATATATAGACTGTGGGGGGTTTCATTCTCTCCTAAATAATCTAGACATTTAAACAGATTACATGAAAAAAGAGATCTGGTTTCATTCAGAAATACATGTAATATAAAATAATAATAACAGTCGCTCTTGTGGGTGATTGAGGTAAAATCAGTCTGTCCACACTCCTGAACTCAGGAAAAAAAACCAAAACATTTAATGATCAGTTCTTATAAAAATACTTGAAAACTCTTATTGACAACAAGATTTAAATATTATAAACACAAAACCACACAGTGGTGAAATTAATCATAGAACATTAATAAGTGAACATTATTACTGTATGTTATAAACACACCCTAAACAAAACCCTAAAGTCTCCCCACATTATCAGAACCATAAAGACAGAATAAACTGATCTGATGGTCAGCACAACAGTTTATACAGGGTTACCAGATTTTACCAGAAACAAAACTGAACATGCCAGAGTTAATTAATTTACATTTATTTATTCATTTTAATTAACAGCTTCATCCAGGTTATGATCACCTTGAGTAAAAATAATAATAATAATAATGATATTAATATTAATAATAATAATAAGGATAATAATAATAATAATAATACTAATAATAATAATTATTATTATTATTATATTAATAATAATGCTGATAATAATAATAATAATAATAATGATAATAATAATAATAATAATAAGAATAAGAATAATATTAATAATAATAATAATAATAATTGTGATATTAATATTAACAATAATAATAATAACAATAATAATTATAATGATAATAACAATAATAATAATAATAATGATAGTAATAATGATAATAATAATAACAATAATAATAATAATGATAATAATAATAATGATGATGATGATGATGATAACAATAATAATAATAATAGTTATAATGATAATAACAATAATAATAATAATAATAATGATGATGATAATGATAATGATAATAAATAATAACAATAATAATAATAATAATAAAATAATAATTATTATTATTATGATAAATAACGATAAATGTTTGTTGCTGTATAATGAATCTGTGGTTAGGTCATTGGGCTCCTGCCAGTATTCAGAGTGGTATTGGACCCACTGTGACCATGACCATGATGAAGAACTTAGTGAAAATAAATGAATGAATGTTTTCAGATATTTTAATAATGTAATAAAACAGAATTTTCTCCTGAAATCATCGACCTGTTCTGACTGATTATTAGATTATATATTTATTATCAGACTGATATTTTATTTGATGTTTATTATTTATTTGTAACGTTTACACCAGATCGAGTTGCAGTTAGTTTTAGACGTTTGATTCTGTAACAGAAGGACAGGAGCTCGGCACATTCCTGCCGGCCTCCCATCTCCATGGTACAAACCACACATCACACCATGAGCCAAACATCTCTCACCATCATGCTAAACATTTCTGCGCTAACTTTAGATCAGGAGCGTTTCTACTGAGGACGAGAGAAGCATCGAAATCTCGTTTAAAACCTTCTTCATAACCTCTCGTACTGAGATCAAACAAATAAATAAATAATAGAGATAAAATATAGAAGCTGAAGATCTGCTTTATTATCCAGCTCTGTGATCACGCTCTCGTTCTTATTACATAATAAAAGTCCCGCCTGTGGTCGGCGCTGGACTTGCTGACCGTGTCAGACGCTCAGGGTCCTGCAGGCAGACGTTCGGTGCGTGTTTTCCCTCTCCTGAGCACGCCGGTGACGTCCGAGGTGCTGAAACGCTCGGCGTGGTCACATGTGCCGGACAGACGCTCACAGCCTGGTGGGAGAATTAAAGCGGGTGTGTAAGGTGGACGCCACGCCCCTCGCCGGGTCCCTGGAGAGAAGAGCGCTGGGGCGCTGACGTGCTGTTTAGACGATTTCAGGTTTGATTGAAGACGCTGATCCGTGTGAGAATGCGCCGGTGTGTTATCGTCTGGGTTGGTTTACTGATTGAACCGAGAGGCTGCTCATTACCTCAGACGGCGGCGTTTACCATTTCGGTCACGCACCTCGTGCCTTTCGTTTGGCGTCAGAATACCAGAATAAGCTCCAGAATACCAGAGTAACACCAGAACGTTCCAAGTGTTCCTCGAAATCTGTGTTTACGTGTCCGGGGCGAGGACTTCAAACACATCAGGGCGGAGTCCAGCCGCTAAACCTGATCACACCGCCGTGGAGAGTGCAGACGGAACGTAAATAAACGGACGTTATTTAACAGGACGTTCAGTTACCGTCCCGCACAAGAACTGAGAAAATAAACACCATGCAAACAAAATAACTCTCTTACTGTGGTGACGTACTGGGAACCAGTTCAGGGTACAAAAACAGTCCAGTGTTAATAATGAACACACTGGGCACACTGGATGCACTGAACCCTGGACACACTGAGTAGTGAACACTGAACACTGGACACACTGAACACACTGAACACTGGACACACTGAACACACTAGACACACTGGTCACTGGACACACTGAACACTGGACACACTGGACACTGAACACACTGAACGCTGGACACACTGAGTAGTGAACACTGGACACACTGAGTAGTGAACACTGAACACTGACACTGAAAACACTGGACACACTGAATACTGAACAGACTGAATACTGAACACACTGAATACTGGACACACTGAATACTGGACACACTGAATACTGAATACTGGACACACTGAATACTGAATACTGGACACACTGAACAATGTACACACTTAAGACTGGACACACTAAGTAGTGAACACTGGACACACTGAACACTAATCATACTGGACACTGAAAACACTGGATGCACTAATCATACTGGACACTTGTCACACCGGACACACTAGACACACTGGTCACTGGTCACAATGAACAATGTACACACTGGGCACACTTGACACTGAAAACACTGGACGCACTAGTCATACTGGACACTTGTCACACCGGACACACTAGACACACTGGTCACTGAACACTGGACACTGGACACACCAATCATATGGACACACTAGACACATTAACGCAGGATTGAATTGAGGTGGCAGTTCTGGCGACGGGCAGCTCCAGTATAAACACAGCTCGGCGAGTGTTAAAATATTTACCCTGCAGGTCATTAGCGCACCGTCTGCCCCTCCTGCCCTCTCAGCGCCCGCCCGCCTCAGCGCCCGGGCACGGCACTCACCTCAGAGTAATTCTGCTGTTTATTTTCAGGAGAGAAATATGTAAATGTTTAGAGGTGCAGGGCGGGTGAGAGGGTGGAGCTGCCCGACCGCCCGCCCGCCCGCCCGCCGTCTTGATGCCACGTAGGTCGTGTGAAGTGAACTCATGGTTTCCTAACACCTGGCATCCAGCGCCAGTTCATCTGAAGGATCCCAGATCAGCTCGGGCAATTAGCCCATCGCTATGAGACCAAAACACGCCTGGTTTCAACACGCGCTGAGCGTTTTCCCCCGGTAGCGACGGCTAACTGCCCGGCGTGATGCTGAACAGCCGCCGCCCGTACCGCTCAGGAATCCTTTGTGGTGGTTTTCCTCACGGCTCTGGAGCTCTTAATGAAATTCCAGGCCTGAAATTTCCTCCCATTAAAGCCAGATACACATTAGAAAATTACCCCCAGATTAAGAGGAGGATGGGGCAGGGCGGGGGGCGGTCGGGGGTCCTTGGTTATCCTCCGTTGTGGTGCCACGCCCTCATCTGACTAACACTATAAACCATCACATCTATAATTATTAGACCTGCTGGTGATTTTCATTATGTTTCATTTTTATCTTTTAACACCAGGCAGTTGTAGGTACTGGACTAGTAATCAGAAGGTCGCTGGTTCAAGCCCCATTACTGCCAGGTTGTCGCTGTAGGGCCCCTGAGCAAGACCCTTAACCTTTAATTGCTTAGACTGTATACCGTCACAGTACTGTGAGTCACATTAGATAAAAGCATCTGCTAAATGCTGTAAATGTAACACTGATTTGTCCTGGTCAGGGTCGTGGTGGTTGTGGTTTCCCTGGATTCACACTGGGTGTGAAAGTAAAGTGTGTGCCAGAGTCTGTCATAGTGGGTCACAGTGAGTTAAGGTCTGTCATAGTGGGTCACAGTGGGTTAGAGTCTGTCATAGTGGGTTGGAGTATTTTGGAGTGGGTTAGAGTGGGTTGGACTGAGTGTGTCATAGTAGGTTAGAGTGTCTTAAAATGTCGGAGTAGATCAAAGTGTGTTGGTGGGTTCGAGTGGGTAGGAGTGTGTCTGGGTGTCTTGAAGTGTACTGGAGTGTTTTGGAGTGGGACAGAGTGTCTCGGAGTGTGTTGGTGTGGGTCAAAATGTACTGTGTGTCCGAGTGTTTAGAGTGCATTGGAGTGTGTTAGAGAAGGTCTGAGTGGGAGTGCTGAAGTGGCTCGGAGTGTGTCGGCTTCCATCAAAGTTGGTCAGAGTGGGAGTGTTGGAGTGTGTTGAAGTGGGTCACAGTGGGACAGTGTGTGTCAGGGTGAGTTGGCATGGGTGAAAGTGTGTCAGAGTAGGCTGGAGTGTGTTGGAGTCAATCAAAGTGGGTCAGAGTGTGTTGGAGCATGTTGGAGTGGGTCACAGTGGGTCATTTTGGATCAGAGTGGGTCACAGTGTGTTGGAGTGGGTCACAGTGTGTCAGAGTGGGTCAGAGTGTGTCGGAGTGAGTCGGAGTGTGTCGGAGTGGGATGGAGTATGTTGGAGTCAGTAAAAGTGAGAGCATTGGAGTGTGTCCAAGTGGATCAGAGTGGGTCAGAGTGGGTCATCAGTGTGGGTTATAGTGTGTTTGAGTGGGTCACAGTGAGTTGGAGTGTGTGGGTTGGAGTGTTTTGGAGTGTGCTGGAGTTGGTCAGAGTGTTTGAGGTGCATTGGAGTGTGTAAGAGTGGGTCAGAGTGGGAGTGTTGGAGTGGGTCGGAGTCGGTCAAAGTGGGTCAGAGTGTATCGGGGTGAGTCAAAGTGTGTGTTGGAGTGTTTTGGAATGGGTCACAGTGTGTCTGATTTATTTGTTAAAAGCTCGTCGTTCTGAGTGATGAAATATAATAATATACACTGATCAGCCATAACATTATAACCACCTCCTTGTTTCTACACTCACTGTCCATTTTATCAGCTCCACTTACCATATAGAAGCACTTTGTAGTTCTACAATTACTGACTGTAGTCCATCTGTTTCTCTACATGCTTTGTTACCCCCTTTCATGCTGTTCTTCAATGGTCAGGACCACCACAGGACCCCCACAGAGCAGGTATTATTTAGGTGGTGGATGATTCTCAGCACTGCAGTGACACTGACATGGTGGTGGTGTGTTAGTGTGTGTTGTGCTGGTATGAGTGGATCAGACACAGCAGCGCTGCTGGAGTTTTTAAACACCTCACTGTCACTGCTGGACTGAGAATCGTCCACCAACCAAAAATATCCAGCCGACAGCGCCCCGTGGGCAGCGTCCTGTGCCCACTGATGAAGGTCTAGAAGATGACCGACTCAAACAGCAGCAATAGATGAGCGATCGTCTCTGACTTTACATCTACAAGGTGGAGCGACTAGGTAGGAGTGTCTAATAGAGTGGACAGTGAGTGGACACGGTATTTAAAAACTCCAGCAGCGCTGCTGTGTCTGATCCACTCATACCAGCACAACACACACTAACACACCACCACCATGTCAGTGTCACTGCAGTGCTGAGAATCATCCACCACCTAAATAATACCTGCTCTGTGGGGGTCCTGTGGGGGTCCTGATCATTGAAGAACAGGGTGAAAGGGGCTAACAAAGCATGTAGAGAAACAGATGGACTACAGTCAGTAATTGTAGAACTACAAAGTGCTTCTATATGGTAAGTGGAGCTGATAAAATGGACAGTGAGTGTAGAAACAAGGAGGTGGTTTTAATGTTATGCCTGATCGGTGTATATGAGACACTGTCGCAGTGTGTAAAGTGTTTACAGAAGTGACAGTGGCCTCACGCTGAGTCCAGCGACCACAGTGACCCTGACCAGGATGAAGCACTTATTAAAGATGAATCAGATATGTGTTGGTTTGATGTGCAGATGAACTGTCGGAGGTAATAAGAGGACGGATGATGGATGGATCTACAGATCGCTCATGAGGCCGCGGGCGAGAATGCCGTTCAGATCAATGAGGTGAATAAAGTGAAACCGACGTTTTGTGGGAAGTTTTTGGGGGGTTTTTTTGGGCCGCATGTGTTTCCTAATAACTTCAGGCGAGCGGAGCGGAGAGAAGAATTCCTGACGTTTTTTATTCTTTCACGTCTCACGACAGGAACGATCGGATCCTGAATGAATTAAAGCAATTACGTCCACACAAACAGCGAGGAGGAGAAGAGAGCGCGGCGGCCGTTCCTCATCTGCACATCAAACAGCTACATAAATAAAGAGACATGAAACAAACGTCTGTCGTCATCGTCCGGGCCGGACCGAAAAATAATAAATAATAATAATAATAATAATAAAATACATCTACAGTCGGGGCGTCTCGCTGATCCTGCGAGCGCGGAGGAATTTCAGGACGATCTGTGGATGATCAGCGGGAGCCCGGTTGACCTTCCGGTTGACCTTATCTGGAACCCCTGATTCCCCCTCCCTCCCCGAGCGGTGATTAGCGGCTCGTTAGCGCTGGGTCCCGCCGTCGCAGCTGAAGGAGCAGAAGTGAGACGTGAAAACATCTGGTGTGCGTGGCAGTGAACTGCAGCCCTGACCGCCCTCCCCTCCCGTAGAGTGAAAACAAACAGGACTCTGGTGTTTTCAGCTGCTTTCCGTTCAGCCGGAGCTGTCGTGCCTGCGCGGCCTCGGCGGGCCGGACCACGTGCGCCCATGACGTCTCTGCGTTCCCAGGAGCGGCGCTCGGGGTCGGCGGGGCGCCGAGTGTCCAGTCGAGTGTTTCAGTGAGGAGTTTCATGTGCTGTAGATCTGAGATCTGAGTTCAGCATTGTTGGTTCGATTCCCAGCTCTGCTATGCAGGCACTGTTGGGCCCCTGAGCGAGGCCCTTAACCCTCTCAGCTCCAGAGGCTCCGTACAATGACTGACCCTGAGCTCCAAACGCGCTGAGATACACGGAGAGAGAATTTCATTCTACTGAACACGGGTAGATAAATAAAGACGTTCTTCTAAAATATTACCAAGCTCGTGATGCCGATAGGTGTGTTTGCTCGACCCTTAAATACAGGAGAAGCTGAAGGAAATAAAACCTGCAGTTTACACTAAACCATCCATAATGATGATAAGGGCAAGCTGTAGCCTAGTGGTTAAGGTACTGGACCAGTGATCAGAGGGTTGCTGGTTCAAGCCCCACCACTGCCAGGTTGCTACTGTTGGGCCCTTGAGCAAGGCCCTTAACCCTCAATTGCTCAAACTGTACACTGTAACTGTAATG
Source organism: Trichomycterus rosablanca (assembly GCF_030014385.1). Taxonomy (NCBI): domain Eukaryota; kingdom Metazoa; phylum Chordata; class Actinopteri; order Siluriformes; family Trichomycteridae; genus Trichomycterus; species Trichomycterus rosablanca. Next base: position 40,612,386 of record NC_085996.1, read on the forward strand.
TAAGTCGCTTTGAATAAAGACGTCTGTTAAATGCTGAAAATGTAAATGTAAAATGTAATGATGAAGTGAAAACACATCACAAGTGTTTAAATAAATGCTGAAATATTTTATTCTCAAAAGTATTCAGACCCTTTTTTAATCATTTGTAGTCGCCCCTTTGCAGGTACGTCTCTACAAGCTTTGCACACCTGAATTTGGGCAGTTATTTTAATATTAATTATTATTTTTTAATAAGAAAATTAAAATAAATAAACTAAATCAGCTGATCAGTGGAGGGACTGAAGAGGAGGAGAAAGAAAACCCTGAAGGATCTGCACATATTTATAACCTGATGTGGACGTCTTGTTTCCTCCCCTTTTCTCCCAGTTTAGTCGTAGCCAGTTCCTCTTTCTCTGCTGGAGACCCCGATGGTGTACGAGGAGGGTATATTCTCCTGACACGCCCTCCCTCCGACTTGACCCCTTCGGGATAACCCTGTACTTTGGTGGATCAGTGCGTGAGGTCGGTCTCACTCACGGAGAGTCACGCGCTGATCTCCACGTTCCTCCACTTCTGTACAGGCGCCTCGAGCTACTAACCAGTGTCCTTACACAGCGTCCAAGACCCCGCCCACATTTTAGTCACGTCTTTTCCCACCCAGCAGACTAGTGGACGATTTTGTCTGCTGCAGAGCTGAGAATCAAACTCGGAGAAATTAGAACCTACACTTCGACATTTTAACTGGTTTAACTGGACTCTCACTTGTTAGACACTGTCACTGTGAAGTGTTGTGGGTGGTGCATTTACTTTCTGACTCACCACGTAAAGCCGTATCTTATGGGAACAGTGGGAGCCTAGTGGGTGGAGCTTCGGGCTATCAATTAAAAGATTGAGAGTTCGAATCCAGGCTCTGCCATGCTGCCACTGTTGGGCCCTTGAGCGAGGCCCTTAACCCTGTCTGCTCCAGGGGAGGAGGACAATGGCTGACCTTGCGCTCTGACCCCAACTTTCAAACAAGCTAGGACAGCACTTCCCAACCTTTTTTGCACCACGGACCGGTTTCATATAAAATATAATTTCATGGACCGGCGGGGGCGGGAGGATTTAAAATAGAGTTACTATACTGCTCACACATGAGCTTTTTTTCGCTGCAACAAGACGCTGCTTCCACCTGGGGGTGATATGAGACGATAAACACCCACGTGTTGGAAATAAAAGCAGTGTTTTCACGTCTCTAATTATTTATTCTTTCTGTGCAGCCCGGTAATAAATGACCCACAGACCGGTACTAATCCACGGCCCGGTGGTGGGGGACCTTTGAGCTGGGATACATGGAGAAAGAATTCTGTTGTACTGAACACGTGTAGACGTATAAATGACAGTGCCGACGCTCGGTGAAGGATTGTTTTTATTCTGGTCGGTTCATGAGGACGCTGGTGTAGAAACAGACCCACGTGTGGATGATGGATCCTTGGAACTTTTATTGGATTTTGTTTCTGGAGCCACTGTTCCATTTATTCACCTTCACTTGCTAACAGCTCATTCAGCTCGTTTCTTTATTTTGGAGGAACTGTAAGAAAAACTCTTTGAGCATCTCGTCATAACTGACTGTAACACCAGTGACTGGAGTTCCTCAGCTGGGTTCCGATGTTCCTTAATCAAGTTCGGGTCACATTTAAGACTCAATAAGACCCTGCAACCCCTCCCATTTTTTCTGGCGCCCCACAGAGGGGTCGTGCCCCCCAGTTTAAGATCTGCTGTTCTACACCACCTGATTATTGATCTTGTTGGAGTTTTTGCTGCCTCAGCTGAACAAACAAACCCACAACGAACCCGGAAACTAAATCCGTCAAATCCTTCAGAAGAAAGAAGCAGCTGAAATGACAGTAAAGTTTTTTGTACTTAAACTTGAACCTCCGTCATGCTGCTCGGCCATCAGATCCTGATTTCTTCGGTGCTGTCGTGATGGTTTGTCTGTTTAACTGGTTTCCTCATTGCAGGACTTGTTCAGCTTTTTATTAAGTGACCACTGGGTGACGCCCATTTTGCTCTGTTGCTCTTTAAAGGTACAACGTTGTGCCGAAGTTCCATTCCAAAGTGATCAAGGACACGGTGTTCCTGGGACTCTCACAGGACCGTCTCCTGGATTTCATTGCTGGTTCCTGGTCCTGACGGAGGAGTGTAAACTGGGAGCAAATTGCAACTGGTGGAGTCCAACTGAGCTCTGGAAACCTTTCAGAGATAATTAAAGCAAACTGGATTCACCTGAGCAGAATTTGGAGCATCACAGCAAGGGGTCTGAATACTTTTGTAAATAATAATTAAGTTCAGCTTTTTATTTTAATTAATATTTTACTTTTTAAAAACTAAACCGGTTTTCAGTTCAACCATATAAAATCAAATCCACATCACAATAAAATCAGGGGGTCTGATTACTTCCTAAATAATCCAAACATTTTCAATGCAGGTTTAAATACTGAGATGTTTCCAATCAAAAATAATATTCATTATTAGACGAATAAACGATTCCACGCCATGACGCTTCCTTACATATAAGACCCTACCTAAATAACAGACTGTGAAATGTAAGTGTGAGTGTAAAATTCACACTTTAATGTTTGTGTTTAGTGATATAACGTTTTTTATTCATGCAGCGTTCAAGTGTCTCACGTTTACGGGTTAATCTGCACTATGAGGCGTCCTAGTGATCCTACAGCAATTCAGTTAGCAATCGCTCAATCAAAACGTCCAAGATGTGGAACAGAGTAAAGCAGCTAAAAACATGACTCGGGTAACTGAGTCTGGAAAACTAACAACCGATTCTGTGGACGCAGAAAGGGGGATTAAAACACGGACAAGTATTTCTATCTTTTATCTATTAATGTAGCTGTGCTGTGTGTCATAGCTTCATTTATTCTATCATTTAATTTATTAGTGAAATTTAATGACTGACGTGAAATAAATCCCTGAAATCTGTGATGCTTGAACAATGAAATCTGTGGAATTAAGCACATGTACCTGTGAGTTTAGTAGAGCTCTAATCAAATGTAGGTGAAGCTCTGTGCAGAAACTATGAACAGAATGAAAGAAAGCCCTCATTCGCCGAGTCCTAACCCCTGTCCTGACGGACCCCCCGGGGAGGCGTGTGTGTAATTAGGAGCAGGATGGGAAGCATTAGAGGTGTTACCGCCTCTCCGAACTTTATAGTCGCCCCACTTCAATTAGCTCCGTTAGCAAAAGATTTGATGCTCCACACATGGCGTGTAACAAGGAGATTCAATCCAGACGGAACCACCGTTCTGCTCAGAGGTGGAACCGACCGGGTCATGGGGGGTGATTACGGGGTCTTATCGGGTCTTAATTGTGACTCGAACTTTATTAAGGATCACCGAAACCCAGCTCAGGAACTCCAGTCACTGGTGTTACAGTCAGTTATGGTCACATCAAGGACTACAAACTACAACCAGTTTTAATAACAATAATAATAATAATAATAATAAAATTATTATTATTATTAATAATAATAATAATAATAATAATAATAATAAAACAATAATAATAATAAAATAATAATAAGACAAAGAGAGGTTTTTTTTTAGAATTTAATGAATTATTTCTATTAATTGAAAAGATAATATAATATAAATTAATATTAATTCATTTTCTATTTTCAGGAAATAACAGTATTTATAGAATGTCCCAAATGTTGAAATGTTTTCCAATACTGACCACTTTTTACCTGCACCAGGTAAATTTATTCGGAGATCCATATGGCGCATGGATCAGAGAGTCACGCAGCAATCTCCATTATCCCCGTCTTTGCGCAGTGCCATCGATCAGCCAGCAGAGGGAGGAGATTCCTCATAACTGCTGCCGTTACGCCCTCTGCTGGCTGATTGATGGCGCTGCACAGAGACCCTCGGCTCTGGTGTGCTAGAGTATTTTAATTTTAATCCACCGACAGCAATAACAAAGTGGCTTTAACAGCTTCTTCACAAGTTTAGCAAACTAGGATTGAGGCAGTTTATCCCAGTCCTCATGGAAGATCCTGTCAATCTATTTTAGATTAGATTGGGATTCGAACCCCTCAGGGACATTCAGGATCGTCCCTGAAGACTCTGCAGTGTTGAATGGAATACTGTCGCCCCGTTTTTTGTCCCAGAGTTCCTGTTTATGGCTGCGTACATTCGTCCCTCAATTATAACTGGTCGCACTGTTCCTGCTGCTGAAAACATCCCCCTCCCCCCATAGCATGATGCTACCACCACCATGTTTCACAGCAGGTGATGTGCAGTTTACTGTTTCCAATCAGTACTAGTCTTTAATGATTCTATAAATGAAGAGTAATAGTGCTGACAGAAGAGAAGTACCAGGTGATCTTTAGGTCCAGATAAGCCCTGAGTGATTTGGGTGGCATGCAGGCTCAGAATAAATAAATAAACACTCAAGTGATTCTCATTTCAGGATTTAAATTGTCTCTGGTACTTTCTGTCCATGTTGAGCTACCCACAGGGGGCAGTGTTACCCACAGGGGGCAAAATTACCCACAGGGGGCAGAATTACCTACACGGTCTTTCCTAATGACATGTAGCGGCTCCCAGTACTTCCTGTTCCTCTTCCTGTTCCTGATTGAGTGTTCCAGCTGAATCATTCAGTACAGAGAGCGTTCTGTAGCGTCCTGTATACTGCAGGACACCCCCCCTCCCCGCACCACCACCACACCCCCCCAGGAATCAGGCCGTGTTTACTGTCTGGAAATTGTTGATCATCAGGCCGGTGATTAGTCTGGAAATTAGGAGATAAATGTAAACGACTCCGGAAGCTTCTGCGACTCGTTTCTATAAACTCATCATGTCCAGTCACCAGAATCACCAGGAGGCGTCCAGATACTTATGATTCACCCTCAATATTCCCTGTGCACACTGTGTGGTAATATTATATCAAGGTGTAATCAGACTACTGGGTAGAGCTTTGAATCCTGGCTCTGCCATGCAGCCACTGTTGGGCCCTTAAGCAAGGCCCTTAACCCTCACTGACCCTGAGCTCTGACCCCAACCTGCTAACGAGCTGTGATACACGGAAAAAGAATTTCACTCTACTGAACGTGTAGACGAATATAAAGCACTGTAAATATAACTGTAAATAAATCTAAATTACAAACTCTAGTTTCAGAAAAATAATCTGTGTTTTAATTCACTTAAACCTTCAACTAACTAACACATTTTTAATATTTCGTCCGACTAACGTTACTGTAGTTTGTAAATAGAATTTTATGCTGTAACAGACTCCAAAAAAGTTGGGACGGAGGCAGAATAAGAATGATGGAGTGTTGATGGAGTGTTGAAGTTCCAGTGTTTGAAAGGTTTCACAGTGAGCAGGTGAGTTGGTACCAGCTGAGGGAATCATGATCAGTCTGTACAAGAAATGATGGGGCATGATGATGGTTTACTGCTGTGCTCCAAACTTCAGGAGAGAATCAATCAGTTCAAGAAGAAGATTTCTTAATGCGGGATATTCCGCTAGCACACCAGCGCCGAGATTCTGAACTCCTCGGTTCGAAACTCGGCGTTATTAGTCAGCTGGGCGCCATCTAGCAGGCACAATTGGCAGTGCCTGCAGGGAGAGATGACCGGACTATGTGGAGAAAGATTGACTACGATAAAAACGAATATTTCAAAATGCAGTATTTCACCGTCTACTGTACATGATATTGTGAAAAGATTAAGAGAATCTGGAGAGTCTCAGTTGAGCAGCTGAATCTCTTATCCAGCAAGAACGGAGAAAAATTCCACTCACAAACCTGCAACCATCAGTGTCCTCAGTTCCTCACACATTAAACAGTGGAATGAATAGGAACGCTGATGGAACACAGGGGGGAACACAGGGGGGAACACGCCTCTGTCCCGACTTTTCTGGAATTGAGATCAATTCTGAGCTAATCTGAACACATTGTTCTGTGTGAATATTTTACTCATAATTACTGATAGTTTGACTCAGAATTTACCGTCTTGAACTCTCGGTGTGATTTTATCGTAACCCTCTCCCATTGTTGTTGCTATTTCCCTCATTTAGTGACATCAGCGGCGGTCTGAGAAGTATATTGTGTGTGTGTGTGTGTGTGTGTGGAGAGAGGAAAGGCGGGGCAGTGGAACATCATTCCTAAATGAAAGGAAGATCTGTGCCACCACTACCCGCTCCTCTAATGATTCCTCACTGATTTGCTTCTCTTCCTGACTGAGGAAATACAAGGGGGCGGGTGGGGCAGGTGG
>NC_085996.1:40623633-40636133 GCF_030014385.1 Trichomycterus rosablanca
TGGTTTTAATTAGCATGCCAGTCTGAAGAGCGTGGCTAACTGGCAGAGCTTTGTGAGTCGGTGCCCTCTCTGACCTTCTGAAGGTCATGACGCAGGAGAAGAAGAAGGAGAATTACGACAGGTGGGTAGCTCTGTATACTGAACACCTCCACCCAAAAATACTGGGTACCCACTCATCACACCCAATCAAAAAGTAGCTGTGGTCAGAATTCTGACCCTCATGGTAGGAGTTGAGATTGAAGTTATGGGTTCGATGCCCTGCTCTAGTAAAAGCTTGACAGTGTGGGTGACACACAGCACTGTGGGTCCTGGAGATGTGGGTTTGTTCCTTTCTTTATGTTACTGCATGTACGGCATGCACGCATACATACACACACACATATTAACACTCACATACTTAAATGCACACATACACACACACACACACACACACACTGTCACATTATTTACATATACTGTATATATACACACATATGAACACACACACTAACATACATACATACATACTGTACGTACATAAGATCACACACACTTGCACATACACATACAGTGTATCACAAAAGTGAGTACACCCCTCACATTTCTGCAAATATTTCATTATATCTTTTCATGGGACAACACTATAGACATGAAACTTGGATATAACTAAGAGTAGTCAGTGTACAACTTGTATAGCAGTGTAGATTTACTGTCTTCTGAAAATAACTCAACACACAGCCATTAATGTCTAAATGGCTGGCAACATAAGTGAGTACACCCCACAGTGAACATGTCCAAATTGTGCCTAAAGTGTCAATATTTTGTGTAACCACCATTATTATCACTGCCTTAACCCTCCTGGGCATGGAATTCACCAGAGCTGCACAGGTTGCTACTGGAATCCTCTTCCACTCCTCCGTGATGACATCACGGAGCTGGTGGATGTTAGACACCTTAAACTCCTCCACCTTCCACTTGAGGATGCGCCACAGGTGCTCAATTGGGTTTAGTCCATCACCTTTACCTTCAGCTTCCTCAGCAAGGCAGTTGTCATCTTGGAGGTTGTGTTTGGGGTCGTTATCCTGTTGGAAAACTGCCATGAGGCCCAGTTTTCGAAGGGAGGGGATCATGCTCTGTTTCAGAATGTCACAGTACATGTTGGAATTCATGTTTCCCTCAATGAACTGCAGCTCCCCAGTGCCAGCAACACTCATGCAGCCCAAGACCATGATGCTACCACCACCATGCTTGACTGTAGGCAAGATACAGTTGTCTTGGTACTTCTCACCAGGGCGCCGCCACACATGCTGGACACCATCTGAGCCAAACAAGTTTATCTTGGTCTCGTCAGACCACAGGGCATTCCAGTAATCCATGTTCTTGGACTGCTTGTCTTCAGCAAACTGTTTGCTGGCTTTCTTGTGCGTCAGCTTCCTTCTGGGATGACGACCATGCAGACCGAGTTGATGCAGTGTGCGGCGTATGGTCTGAGCACTGACAGGCTGACCTCCCACGTCTTCAACCTCTGCAGCAATGCTGGCAGCACTCATGTGTCTATTTTTTAAAGCCAACCTCTGGATATGACGCCGAACACGTGGACTCAACTTCTTTGGTCGACCCTGGCGAAGCCTGTTCCGAGTGGAACCTGTCCTGGAAAACCGCTGTATGACCTTGGCCACCATGCTGTAGCTCAGTTTCAGGGTGTTAGCAATCTTCTTATAGCCCAGGCCATCTTTGTGGAGAGCAACAATTATATTTCTCACATCCTCAGAGAGTTCTTTGCCATGAGGTGCCATGTTGAATATCCAGTGGCCCGTATGAGAGAATTGTACCCAAAACACCAAATTTAACAGCCCTGCTCCCCATTTACACCTGGGACCTTGACACATGGCACCAGGGAGGGACAACGACACATTTGGGCACAATTTGGACATGTTCACTGTGGGGTGTACTCACTTATGTTGCAGCTATTTAGACATTAATGGCTGTGTGTTGAGTTATTTTCAGAAGACAGTAAATCTACACTGCTATACAAGCTGTACACTGACTACTCTAAGTTATATCCAAGTTTCATGTCTATAGTGTTGTCCCATGAAAAGATATAATGAAATATTTGCAGAAATGTGAGGGGTGTACTCACTTTCGTGATACACTGTACATACATACACACGCTTACACACACACACATTAACACACATTATCACTTACATACTCAAACTCATACTCACACATGTTGATCTGGATTTAAAGATGTAAAAGTATAAATAACATGATAAACCTCAGTATTTTATTACTGGTGTGTTAAACTGGTTTTCTCTGTATTAAATAATCCAGTTCTGGCTTTATAAATCATAAACACGACAGAACGGGATGTGAACTGTCCCCCGCTCCAGTTAAACATGTTGTTTTTTATATAAAAGCTAGAACAGGGGAGCAGAGGCCCTCAGTAGCCGAGTGTGAGAGGCAAAATAAGCTTTTCATCGAGGTTCTGGCACCACTTCCAGTCATGAAGAGCCTCAAAAGGACCGCTGGAGAGTCCAAGTGTTTAGTACGCTCTCCACATTTTCCCAGGACAGAACTCCCATACCGCTTTTGTTCGTTTCACTTACACGAGCCAAGCAGAACAACGTCTGAACCACGTCTGAACCCTGAACCAGGACGTGAACAGTCCGGGACTTCATCCACGACTGACTGTAATGAGTGTGTGATGTTAATGAGAGACGCATCGCTGAGCACACTGACCGCTCACATTCATCTACAGGCTCGTTACAGCTCACACACTAATAATAAAGTGTTAATCACACACACACACACACACACACACACACACACAGGTTCAGTCTGAATATAGAGATGAAATTCTTTTATTCATTTTATTTCACTTTACATCAAAGTGAGCTGGCAAACAAAAGCAAATCAGTGTAATTCACCTCAAATAACCTCATCCAGCAAGATTATTCAACAGAACACAGCCTAATAATAATAAATAATAATAATAATATTAATAATAATATAATAATAATAGTAATAATAATAATAATAATAATTATTATTATTATTATATAATAATAATGATAATAATAATAATAATAATATAATAATAATAATATAATAATAATTATAATAATATAATAATAATAATTATAATAATATAATATTAATAATAATTATAATAGTAATAATATACTAATAATAATAATTATTATTATTAATTATTATAATATAATAAAAATATAATAATAATAACGGAAATAATAAAAATAACAAATATTATATAAAAAAATTATAAAAAATTTAATAATAACAATAATGATAATAAAATAATAATAATATAATAATAATAATAATAAAAATAACAAGAATAAGAATATTAATAATATCAAAATAATAATAACAAAAAATAATGACAAAAATAAAAATAATAATAAGACCTAATAAAAATATTAATATTTATAATAATAATAATAATAACAAAAATAATAAAATCATAATAACAAAAAAATAAAAATATATATATTTATAATAATAATAATAATAATAATAATAATAACAATATTTATAATAATAATAATAATAATAATAATAAGATGAAGAAGAAAAAGTCAACAATACTCAGATCGGCTGTGGTGTTTAAATGATGCCTGGCTGATATAATGGGGAGTTATTAATTAATTAATGTATTTATTTATTTATTTATTTATTTATGTTGCAGTTGTAGCCCATTGATCTCAGAGCTGGATTTGATTTGATGTGAATTCTGGAATCTGCTCAGCATGCTGGTAAAGAGTTTCTGTAACTTTCACATCAGCTTCATCCACCTTCAGAACTGCTGCACACTGGATGTTTTTTGCACGTCTAGAGACTGTGACACAATAAATACCAAAATGATTAATAAACATGAAGACATGAAGTGATGGTGTAAAATTCTTCATCATTATTGTGCAGGGATGTGCAGGGATGATCCCCAGCATTAAGAAACAGGGGTTCAAATACAGTTCCTGGCCTGGACCATGAGGAATTAATCAAAGGAGTATAAGGAATGAATGGTGGTGGGAGCTGAGCAGTTAAAGTACTGGATTAGTAATCATAAGGGTGCAGGTTCAAGCCCCACCATTGCCAGGTAGCTGCTGTTGGGCCTCTAAGCAAGACCCTTAACCTTCAATTGCTTGAATTGTGTTCAGTCATAACTGTAAGTTTGATAAAAGCATTTGCTAAATATTGCTGATGTAAATCCACGTTATTCACACACGTTAAGTAAAATTGTTTGTATTTACTATTTTAGATAAAACGTGTTTATTTTTGTGTTATTTTAATAAGACCTGTTGAGACCCGGTCTCTCTGAACGCTTCCCTGACTGAAGCTGAACACTCTACAGGCTGCGGTTTCCCGAACGCATGTTAATAAATGAAAGTTAAACCTCACGGAGAGAAGAATCTAAGTTTAGTTCGTCACTCACAGCTTGATGGACTGTGTTGAATTCAGTCGTGTGTGTTAAGTGTGTGAGTAAGTGTTTACACAGCGAACACACACTCCCTCGTTACTCTAACACAATTAACACGTCCACGTCTCATTCTGAGCTCGGCCGGAGCGCTGTGGTGTGTTATGACATCAGAGATGGGGTTTAATGCTAGACCTCAGATCAGGGTACTGATGTGAGTCTCATCTTTAACTAACACAGTTCTACAACTCTTAAAAAAAATCTACTTTTATTTTTCATTACATAAATACAGAGCAGATCAGTTCAAGTGGCAAATCCATACTTTGGAAATCAAATCAAATCAAATAAAGATTCAAGAGAATGAACAATTTTTACTAAACGTCCCAACTTTTTTGGAAACAAGGTTTATAAAAAGATTCTCAGTCTGTGTCGGGCGAAGCAGTAAACCAGTGTTCGATGTTTGTAAGCTTTGAGCTCTGCATGTTATGATACTGTGATATACAGTGTATCACAAAAGTGAGTACACCCCTCACATTTCTGTAAATATTTCATTATATCTTTTCATGGGACAACACTATAGAAATAAAACTTGGATATAACTTAGAGTAGTCAGTGTACAGCTTGTATAGCAGTGTAGATTTACTGTCTTCTGAAAATAACTCAACACACAGCCATTAATGTCTAAATAGCTGCAACATAAGTGAGTACACCCCACAGTGAACATGTCCAAATTGTGCCCAAAGTGTCAATATTTTGTGTGACCACCATTATTATCCAGCACTGCCTTAACCCTCCTGGGCATGGAATTCACCAGAGCTGCACAGGTTGCTACTGGAATCCTCTTCCACTTCTCCATGATGACATCACGGAGCTGGTGGATGTTAGACACCTTGAACTCCTCCACCTTCCACTTGAGGATGCGCCACAGGTGCTCAATTGGGTTTAGTCCATCACCTTTACCTTCAGCTTCCTCAGCAAGGCAGTTGTCATCTTGGAGGTTGTGTTTGGGGTCGTTATCCTGTTGGAAAACTGCCATGAGGCCCAGTTTTCGAAGGGAGGGGATCATGCTCTGTTTCAGAATGTCACAGTACATGTTGGAATTCATGTTTCCCTCAATGAACTGCAGCTCCCCAGTGCCGGCAACACTCATGCAGCCCAAGACCATGATGCTACCACCACCATGCTTGACTGTAGGCAAGATACAGTTGTCTCGGTACTTCTCACCAGGGCGCCGCCACACATGCTGGACACCATCTGAGCCAAACAAGTTTATCTTGGTCTCGTCAGACCACAGGGCATTCCAGTAATCCATGTTCTTGGACTGCTTGTCTTCAGCAAACTGTTTGCGGGCTTTCTTGTGCGTCAGCTTCCTTCTGGGATGACGACCATGCAGACCGAGTTGATGCAGTGTGCGGCGTATGGTCTGAGCACTGACAGGCTGACCTCCCACGTCTTCAACCTCTGCAGCAATGCTGGCAGCACTCATGTGTCTATTTTTTAAAGCCAACCTCTGGATATGACGCCGAACACGTGGACTCAACTTCTTTGGTCGACCCTGGCGAAGCCTGTTCCGAGTGGAACCTGTCCTGGAAAACCGCTGTATGACCTTGGCCACCATGCTGTAGCTCAGTTTCAGGGTGTTAGCAATCTTCTTATAGCCCAGGCCATCTTTGTGGAGAGCAACAATTCTATTTCTCACATCCTCAGAGAGTTCTTTGCCATGAGGTGCCATGTTGAATATCCAGTGGCCAGTATGAGAGAATTGTACCCAAAACACCAAATTTAACAGCCCTGCTCCCCATTTACACCTGGGACCTTGACACATGACACCAGGGAGGGACGACGACACATTTGGGCACAATTTGGACATGTTCACTGTGGGGTGTACTCACTTATGTTGCAGCTATTTAGACATTAATGGCTGTGTGTTGAGTTATTTTCAGAAGACAGTAAATCTACACTGCTATACAAGCTGTACACTGACTACTCTAAGTTATATCCAAGTTTCATGTCTATAGTGTTGTCCCATGAAAAGATATAATGAAATATTTGCAGAAATGTGAGGGGTGTACTCACTTTTGTGATACACTGTATCTAAATGTAGCCAAGTGGGCTCGGGAGTGCTTCAGAAAACCGTAGTTACTTAACACAGTCCTGCATCAGGGAATGCAACCTGAAACTCTCCAACAGTTAGTGTCGTCAGTTCCCAAAATATTGAAAATCATCTCTTTCCACTTTTATCAGTAAAATAAAGAGTCAAGAGAATGAAACACATTCTTCTCTTTACTGCCTTTTATCTGATGTCCCAACTTTTACTGAAATGTGGTTTGTAGCTGAATGAGTGTGTAGAAGAGAGTATTTTGGACTTGGGCTGTGTGATTTGTACCTGTGTGAACGTAAGACTGACAGGACACGACGCTCTGAAGGCTGAACTAACACAACAGCGTCCAGTGTAATGGTCAGACAGAACGTCAGACAGAACGTCAGATAGAACGTCAGACACAACGTCAGATAGAACGTCAGACAGAACGTCAGACAGAACGTGAGACAGAACGTCAGGTTTGTGTAAACAGACGATTGAAACTGGTTCTGTTCTCAGGAACATACTGGACTGGTACTGGACCAGTAAGTGTTCCTCTGTGCTCAGATCTGTAATATTTCAGGTCAGATTCAGGCTGGTCTGACCGGCGCATGTTTTATCTCATCCGTCTCTGATATAAATAAGACGAGCGCGTTTCCGCTCCGGCTCAGAACCCTAACACACCGAGAGTACAAATCCACCTACCGTCATTCATCCACTCATTCATCATTCAGAACCACGTCACCAATCACAACCAGATCAGAAGGGCTTCAGATCCAGTCCTGTCAGTAATAGCCCTCCTTCCTACTGCTAATGCTGATGTGTTATACTGAGTTAATGTAGATAATAATAATAATAAATAGATCTAATTCAGAGCCCAAAAAGAGGAACATCAGACCAACATACTGGTTACTACCAAACTGACCAAGGTACTGGTTACTACCAAACTGACCAAGATGCTGGTCACTACCAAAACGACCAATGTACTGGTCACGCCAAACCGACCAAAGCACTGGTCACTAATAAACCCACCAAGGTACTGGTCACTAATAAACCCACCAAGGTACTGGTCACTACCAAACTGACCAATGTACTGGTCACTAATAAACTAACCAAGGTACCAGTCACTTATAAACCAACCAAGGTACTGGTCACTAATAAACCCACCAAGGTACTGGTCACTAATAAACCCACCAAGGTACTGGTCACTACCAAACTGACCAATGTACTGGTCACTAATAAACCAAGGTACCAGTCACTTACAAACCAACCAAGGTACTGGTCACTAATAAACAGACTAATGTACTGGTCACTAATAAACTAACCAAGGTACCAGTCACTTATAAACCAACCAAGGTACTGGTCACTACCAAACTGACCAATGTACTGGTCACTAATAAACCAAGGTACCAGTCACTTATAAACCAACCAAGGTACTGGTCACTAATAAACCGACCAAGCTACTGGTTACTACCAAACTGACCAATGTACTGGTCACTTATAAACCAACCAAGCTACTGGTCACTAAAAAGGTGACACAAAAGGTGTTTGACCACCCTGATTTAATGATGGTGCTGCTCACCATACCATCGTCCATAAGCACTGATGTGGTTTTGATAAAAGCCTTTGCTGCTGATCCATAAGTTTGGTGTCTGTAGGAACGTTGAAGCTCCTGGAGATCTTTTAGTAGAATGAACTGATCTCCTCTCTCAGTGTGTGTGAGCAGCTCCTTAGTTTACATCAGGGTTCGACCACACCCTGAACACCTGAATCTCTAGCTGGTGTTTATATCACACATCACAGCTGGAGCAGATGAAGCTGCTTATTGAGTCCTGATGGGTTCATCATGTTGTAACCCAACTTTAGGACCTACAGAGCAGCAGCAGGTTGTGAGATCAGTACCATTCTGTAGCGGGTGAAGATTTGTGACACAAACAGCTGGTCATTTTAATGATTCTGCCTGGAGAGGATGGAGGTCCTACCACGGGGTCCTGCAGGATTATGCTGTGATGCACAATCTGGGATTTGATCCAAAACTCCAAAAATGTATGAACCTAAAAGATGGAAATAATGAATAAACAATAATAATTCTCACCCTGTTTAATCCAGATCATCTCAGCTCCTCTCACATGGAAACACAGGAGGTGTTTTGTGGGAAACTGAGGAGATCCATCCACTCCTCTGATTGATTGGCCGACTGTGATTTGCTTTTTATTTATTTATTTTTTGCCTCCATGTGTTCCTGATAAAAAACAGCGTGAAGGTATCCACACCAGATCGAGGTGAAAGCGCTGCAGGCCTGCTGGTGTGTGATCTCAAACCATCAAACCACGTCTCCTGGGTCAGGATGATCTGTGAAGCTGCCAGTATTCACCCCGACCCGCCTGAGATTTTTCCGCTGACATCAGCGGGACATCAGGACTCCGTCAGCCAAAATTAAAGAGGAACCACAACCAGAGGACCGACCCGAATCATCTCACATCATCTCTGAGAGCGCTTCTTCAGAGTTAACACAGCGGTGCAGGGCCGAGCAAGGTCACTGAGTTTACAATACACACAACAAAGTGTGAAAACCTACATCATCCTACATTCCCGAGAAGAGGGCGTGTCTAAATCCTTAGCTCCCTTAAAATGCTCCTACTGAGGCGCCTTAATTCTGAATGATGATCTGACTGAATAACGAGGGAGCGTCCGACGCCTCCTCAGCGCTGAAGAGCGCCTTTATGCAGAGCAACTTACAATTGAGACTGTATACATTGCAATCAATTGAGGGTTAAGGGCCTTGCTCAAGGGCCCAACAGTGGCAAGCTGACTGAAATAAGGCTTGAACCAGCAACCTACCGATTACTAGTCCTGTACCTTAACCACTGAACTACCCCTGGTCAAGGACAGATTTAGGATAGTCTGGGCCCCTGGGCAAAGAGTTGGCGCTGGCCCCACTGGCCCGGTCAGTAATCCAGCCATGCCCCTGGTGTACAATGATCAAATATGTGAATTAAATCATGTGCTTTAACTTTCAGTGTATATTAGTGGTTGTTGTCCTGGGGGCCGCCCACCAGGGGGCCTCAGTGAGTCCTCAGAGGTCCTGTTCCATTTTATTAAGACGAGTAAAAATAATTACACAAAATGAGATACTGCTGTGATTAACATACACGCTTATTCATATTTAAGCTTCAGAACACCATTGTCACCTAACACAGTCTGTCGCTGCACATTTACATTATCAGCATGTAGCGGACGCTTTTATCCAAAGCGACTTACATTACAGTTACAGTGTACAGTCTGAGCAATTGAGGGTTAAGGGCCTTGCTCAAGGGCTCAAACTCTATTATGTTAGAGAAAGCAGTCGCTCTGCAGATTGGGTACAGGACTAGTGATTAGATGGTTGCTTGTTCAAGTGCACCTCTGCCAAGCCACCACTGTTGGGCCCCTGAGCAAGGCCCTTAATCATCAGTGCCTGCATTATATTCAAGAACAATTGTAAGTCACTTTAGAAGAAAAAAATAAATAAACAAATATAAGAAAACGGCACATCAATTCTGTACATTAATGCTGCAGAGTTCTCTGGGTCTGAGCTCATCTCAGATGGACCAGAGAAGAGTGGAAACTCTCAGATGAGTCCACGGTTCAGCTGGTCCTTCCTTGTACACAGTATTCTCGAGTGAACTGGGCCCACTGCATCCCAACCAGGATAAAACAATCTATAAAAATCAAAGACAAACATGTTCCAATTATTACATCGTAGAGAAGGAGTCAGAATGCAGAGACGTGATTTTTAAATAATGTTTGGTTATTATTTAAAACAATTTAAATGTAATTAAAAAACAATACGAACAGAAGAGACGACAATAAAAAAATTGATTAAATTTGCTGGATTTATTTGATGTATTTGCTGGATTTATTTGATGTATTTGCAGGATTTATTTGATGTATTTGCAGGATTTATTTGATGTATTTGCAGGATTTATTTGATGTATTTGCAGGATTTATTTGATGTATTTGCAGGATTTATTTGATGTATTTGCTGGATTTATTTGATGTATTTGCAGGATTTATTTGATGTATTTGCAGAATTTATTTGATGTATTTGCAGGATTTATTTGATGTATTTGCAGGATTTATTTGATGTATTTGCTGGATTTATTTGATGTATTTGCTGGATTTATTTGATGTATTTGCAGGATTTATTTGATGTATTTGCAGGATTTATTTGATGTATTTGTAGGATTTATTTGATGTATTTGCTGGATTTATTTGATGTATTTGTAGGATTTATTTGATGTATTTGTAGGATTTATTTGATGTATTTGCAGGATTTATTTGATGTATTTGCAGGATTTATTTGATGTATTTGCAGGATTTATTTGATGTATTTGTAGGATTTATTTGATGTATTTGCAGGATTTATTTGATGTATTTGCAGGATTTATTTGATGTATTTGCAGGATTTATTTGATGTATTTGCAGGATTTATTTGATGTATTTGCAGGATTTATTTGATGTATTTGCTGGATTTATTTGATGTATTTGCAGGATTTATTTGATGTATTTGCAGAATTTATTTGATGTATTTGCAGGATTTATTTGATGTATTTGCAGGATTTATTTGATGTATTTGCTGGATTTATTTGATGTATTTGCTGGATTTATTTGATGTATTTGCAGGATTTATTTGATGTATTTGCAGGATTTATTTGATGTATTTGTAGGATTTATTTGATGTATTTGCTGGATTTATTTGATGTATTTGTAGGATTTATTTGATGTATTTGTAGGATTTATTTGATGTATTTGCAGGATTTATTTGATGTATTTGCAGGATTTATTTGATGTATTTGCAGGATTTATTTGATGTATTTGTAGGATTTATTTGATGTATTTGCTGGATTTATTTGATGTATTTGCAGGATTTATTTGATGTATTTGCAGGATTTATTTGATGTATTTTCAGGATTTATTTGATGTATTTGCAGGATTTATTTGATGTATTTGCTGGATTTATTTGATGTATTAGCTGGATTTATTTGATGTATTTGCAGGATTTATTTGATGTATTTGCAGGATTTATTTGATGTATTTGTAGGATTTATTTGATGTATTAGCTGGATTTATTTGATGTATTTGCTGGATTTATTTGATGTATTTGCTGGATTTATTTGATGTATTTGCAGGATTTATTTGATGTATTTGTAGGATTTATTTGATGTATTTGCTGGATTTATTTGATGTATTAGCTGGATTTATTTGATGTATTTGCAGGATTTATTTGATGTATTTGCTGGATTTATTTGATGTATTTGCAGGATTTATTTGATGTATTTGCAGGATTTATTTGATGTATTTGCAGGATTTATTTGATGTATTTGCAGGATTTATTTGATGTATTTGCAGGATTTATTTGATGTATTTGCAGGATTTATTTGATGTATTTGCAGGATTTATTTGATGTATTTGCAGGATTTATTTGATGTATTTGCAGGATTTATTTGATGTATTTGCAGGATTTATTTGATGTATTTGCAGGATTTATTTGATGTATTTGCTGGATTTATTTGATGTATTAGCTGGATTTATTTGATGTATTTGCAGGATTTATTTGATGTATTTGCTGGATTTATTTGATGTATTTGCAGGATTTATTTGATGTATTTGTAGGATTTATTTGATGTATTTGCTGGATTTATTTGATGTATTTGCTGGATTTATTTGATGTATTTGCTGGATTTATTTGATGTATTAGCAGGATTTATTTGATGTATTTGCAGGATTTATTTGATGTATTTGCAGGATTTATTTGATGTATTTGCTGGATTTATTTGATGTATTAGCTGGATTTATTTGATGTATTTGCAGGATTTATTTGATGTATTTGTAGGATTTATTTGATGTATTAGCTGGATTTATTTGATGTATTTGCTGGATTTATTTGATGTATTTGCTGGATTTATTTGATGTATTTGCAGGATTTATTTGATGTATTTGTAGGATTTATTTGATGTATTT